>NW_027396859.1:0-39548 GCF_047715825.1 Aspergillus stella-maris | reverse complement strand
CAACCCCTTATTATCATCTTTGGTCTCCGTTGAGGTCTTGTCAGCGGTTGTTGAATTTGTTTTAGAAGGCCCTTCCTTTAGGTCATCCTGAGATTCATCCGACCCCTCAAGGTCATCTTTGGGTGTGGTCTTCTTTGACCCCCTTTCAGTAGTTTCTAAGCCTGGGGCAGTGGTGTCTTCCGGTGTGGAGTTCTTAGGTGAGTCAGGCTTGTTGCTTTCTTTGTTAAAGGCAGTGCCAAGAATTTGTGCCAGTCCTTATATGTAAGTTAGCCACAGTAGACGAATTTATAACACTAACAAGCACCACTTACTCTCAGAGGGGCTTGGTATTTTCAATTCCTTAGCCACTTCCAGCACCACTTTTAGAACTTCTATGCTTTCCGCACTGCCGAAGTCTTCTAAAAGCTGCCCATCTTCGGCACCGCTGATCTTTTCAAATTCGCCCTGTACCCTTTCCTTTAATCTCCTTTTTTGTGCCTCGGAAAGATCTGGCGTTTTTCCATTTCTGTATTTATCAGGTAGCTCAGTTGGCTTGGAATTTGCACCAAGATGTTGTATGAACTCAGAGTCGACAAGTCTAACATAGTTCTGAACAAGCGTCATATTCAATTTTGATAACCGGAAGTATGATGTTTGCTTGGGTTACAGAGAGGTGTGATCAATTGATTATGTATCTTAAGGGTATTTATACTTATTTAGCTGTCCTATCCTTGTCGCACTCAGTTATGCTGGCCCATCACGGAACAATTCTCTTTTTTTGTGATTTGATTGTGGTCCTCAAATAAATGGCCTCAACTCAACTGCCTTATGAGGGAAGCATGGATACAACCTCACAAATTATGGTTGCTCTTGGATGAGTATATAGGAACATGAACCTACAACCTACTATTCTAACCGGCAAGCCTATACCCTCTCTAATCACACTCTATCGGGATATGGTTACTGATGCCATGACAAAGGCTTTAGAAGCTGGCTTAAGATTTAAACAGGGCTAATTCATTTTTGTGCGGGGAGAACTCCCAAACGGCCATAAATGTATTGGACAGAGTAGATAACATAATTGTTCAGAAGGAAAACCTATCATCTTCACTACATAATACATAATACATCTTTGTAGTATAGTGTGCACATTCCAGATCTAATTTCCTCGGGATTTGGGGTCGAGGATTTTCTCCCAGAGAAAGCACATCTCTCCTTACTAGCTGCCGTCACCGTCCTCGCAAAATTCGCATTCATTGGCTTGTGTTCAGGGCCTACACAGAATGTATCTTCAAAGATCCAGGTTCAAGAAGGTAGGCCCATTAAGTGGGTCTCTACACCGAGGAGCCTGCCTTTCCGCCGGGTTGAAAGAATGTGCCCTCGTTGGACGCCGATTAGCTCTACTAGGCTCGAAGGAGATCGGCGACTTCAGAGAACTCTTCTCAAATGCCTTTATCACTGGTAGTTGCCCCACGATAGCATGAGCTCTAGCAACCAATGAGCCGTTGGTCGATGATACGTCAGCTCTCAGTAGACCTTCCTTCTCTATGTGGGCGGTAAGAAGCATCAATTTCCCCGGCTGCACCTCGTCGATGTTGTAATAGATAAGGTTGACATTCTGAAAAAACTTTTGCGGCAAGAGCGGCACCATAATTTTATGGACCAGAATATTCAGAAACCCCCAGTTTTCTCCGCCAAGCCTGGCATCACTGGGTATTTTCACTTTGGCCGCAGCATAGACCGGTGTTGACTCATAAAGTTCAAGAGGGCTTAAGACAAAATCTAGATTTGTCTCAGCGCCCGTTGCATGGGTGACGTAAGGGCGCTGCATCTTGGTATGCATCTCACGTTCGTCAAAAGCGGCCGACATAGTTGTTTTGCTACTCTCTGGTTAGCAAAAGCCCCTGTCTGGTAAAGGCATTTCCGCTTACAGGGGGAAATGTGTATGTAATCCTGTATAGTATAAAGCAAATAGTCTGATAAAGGCACACAGTTGAAATTCATCTCCGGCACTTTTAGTGATTCAGGGAATCTTCGCTAATTTTTATAGACTCAAAGTCCAAACTACACAGCCGCTGGAATTTTACTCTAAAACACAAGCTGTGAGAACAGGTTCCAAGAGCCACGTTATGTTTTTGAACCTTGTGGGCCCTAGTTGAATCTCATGATGTCTAGAGTTGGAAGATATGTTCACCAATTCAACAACCCACAAGTCGAGTATAAGTGATAAACCTTCTGTTATATATGTACGAGTTTGCCTGCTGCCTGAACTGCAAATCAGATACTTCTGCGATGGGTATTCTCAGAAGGCTGATTTTTTCGCGATGTTCCTACTTCTCCCGCCACCAATTCTGCATATGATAATAGCATTGGTCAGTAGAACTTACAGAGATTGCTACTTAGATATACTTTGTTCATGAGCTAAAACGTTCTATAGCTTGACTTGAAGGATTTACAGGCCCTGTCGAGAGTGTCTCAGTCACTGCACTGTCTTCTTGTTCCCATCTTGTACCAAGCATTGTATATCCCAATGCCTCTTCAGGATAATCTTGCGGGAATACGCCAGCTCTTCCAGCAGTTAGAAGGGGCTACTGAAGCCTTTCTAATGTCAGTTCGTGATTTAACATTTATTTCCTCTTCGCCGAAACGCCATGTCTCGAAAAGAGACCTCAAAATCAATGGAGCGTGGTCGATGTCTAAGATCCTCCCTAAAAGCCTTGGGCAGTGTGTCCTCTTGGTCTTGAATTGTCTAAAGAAGGGACACCTTGATTCCCTCAGGTACGTGCCACTGCTCGTGAGGCTGCGTAAGCTGATTATTTCCTTCAGTTGGCATAGCCCTTGTGTGCCAAAAGGTATCCTGGACTGGAATGGTTATATATCAGAGCACCAGCCTGGGATCCGCTGTATAACCCTAAATACTTCCCTTGGAACCACTGTTGGCATTAAACCACTGGAGCACGCCTGGGAGCAGAGGGTAGAGGGCCTTACGAAGCTGAAGAATCTCAGTGTGCTACATTGGCACGGTCTTCATAGCCGAACACAGGTGATGATCCTCAATAAGTGCCTTCTAAACAATTCGCTGCGTCTTAAGGAATTGAGTTTAACCTTCTGTCAGCAGCTACCAGTGAATTTTGTCTTTGATCTTTGCTTAAAACGCAGGTCTTATTTTACTGGTCTCCAGAAGCTGTCGCTCGAGAGCGTTAAGTTTGATGGTAGCTCGATTATTGTTCTGGAACTCTTCACGTCAGCTTCTCCATTCCTGTTGGAGCTAACGAATTGTGAAGGCATGGATTGCTTATCACATCAAGTTTCTTATTACAAAAGAAGTGGCAGGCTTAAAGGATTTGATCTAAAAATAAGTAATGCCTAAAACAGCGGCCACATTGTACTTACTTTAACATTTGAGAACAAAATTCATTCTTCCAGATAAACACAGCCTGGGGCTTTGTCGAACAGTAATATACACGCATGGTTCAACTCTAAAGGAAAATGGGGACCGACGTAAAAATCGTTCAAAACATAAGACGTAAAGAGAGGCGGTCAGCTTGACCTAGAAAAAAGGCATAATCTGGAAGACCTTGCAGTGCAACCACTTGTCCCTGAATCTTTTTAGCTAGGGCTGCTAACAGACAAGGATGGCGGAACATGGTCCACTGTAAGATTTGCTCAGGCTAATGCTCAAAGTAAATTCGAAGTTTAGACAGGAGTACTAGCAATGATTGCCTAAACAGTTGTCCCTAAGAATAAACATAATAGACACCCGGTACAAAGTCAATGTTTACAGAAAAACAAGGAGAGGAAACCATTAAAATCTTCAGCTGGACTTTGTTCTATGTTGTGTACTGCAGATCTCTTCTACAACCATTTATAAAGACTCTGGGTGCTCCTTGACCTTTTCAACTCATCCTAAGGATTGTCTTGACAACTTATACTTGAAATATCTCTTGTTTCCTCCTCGCCGCTATCCTTAAAGTCCCTTAAAGGCTAGGTTTTAAAGTTGAAAATTTGAACTTATTAGTTATTTTATAGGCATTCTAATCCAGACCAACTTTAGGGCTTGGGGCAAGCATTGAAGTATATGGTAGGGAAAGCTATTATGTAAAGTCGTGTTCTGTGAGGTCTTGGCTAAGTAAAAGCTAGTTTATCGCAGAATGGAGAATGTGGATTTGACTTTACTGCGTGCAATAGGCTTGCATCGTGCTCAAAATCGATTCTATAGAGAATGTTACCCCCTTTTGAAAGAACTGCAGGACGCAGTTGAGCGGGCCATCAAAGATCTCATGCTTCTATATTACTCAAACTCAAATTCCAAGAGCTGCATTATGAACTATAGACCAGTGACCGATTTGGCAAACATGCTTGAGCTTGTGTTGGAGAGTACGTCTCACCAAGAAATGGTATCCACACTCGCCTGGAATGATTTTTGGAATCATCTATGAAGCATTGGGAACACTTGAACGTACAGTCAGTGTCAAACTGTGTACCTCTCTATTCAGTTTTGTCCTTCATGTCTTATCTGTTCATTATATTTACAGGCGAACTCTCAATCCCCCTTCTTCTCGCGTATCCTCAATCCAAAATCGAAAAGATAGTATACGTCAGTGCCAAAGTGAGGTTTAACGCGATAAAGAAGCCTATCGCCATCCACGAATCGCATCTCCGCCGGGTTGTAGCGACCATCAACACCCGGAAACGGGCGGCGAGCCTTGTGATGTGCATACCGCGGCGGAAGCGTGACCTCCCGTCGAAATTCCTTCTTAATGTTGTCTCTAAATACCTTCGCAAGCTCACACTTGGAGAGGTATCGGGGACGATCCCCCTCAGCGCCAGGGGGCACGGCCGGGTCAACTCCGCGTATCTCGGGGATTTCATAATCAGGATGCAAGCTGGCGACAAGGTATCGAAAGGGATCACACGCATGTTTTCCGAGCTCTTGATTATATCTCTCTTGTATACGAAATTGTTCGATACCTCTCGAGGAGAAGATGCGGTTGTGCCCACGGGAAAATCTCTGACTCCGGATCTCATGATCCGCACCCGCAATACGGCGGTGGCTCACAAGTGCAAATTCCTTTCGGCTCGGTGAAATTGCGATGTATGGAGATTCCAACAGATCGATTTTCAACTCCTGAAAAATCATACCATCGGTCCCGTTGATAATGTGCAGATTGCTGGCATCCGGTCTTTGCTCCAATGCAACCAGTTGTTCCGAATTCGAAGGTCCACCATATAGGATGGCAAAGTCTTTTAAAGTCCCGTCTCTGCCTAGGACCTTGGAGTAGAGCTGTTTACCCGACTCTAAATCGCAGGCCGTGAGCTTGCATGTTTTGTCCTCTGTAATGAAATAAAGCCTGTGTTTTCCCATCATCACTGGTTTCTTGGGCTTGACGTTCGAGCCGGTTAGTTGTTTAATAGTATGCATTCTTCCGTCTTCGAGCGAGTAAACATCCACACTGCTCCAAGTACTAAGCATGAGTCATGAATAATGCAAATAGAGTTTGAGTGTTACCTTGAATCTTGACACTCTAGGAGAAAATAACCATCCGGATTGATCAAGAACGTACTTGCAGGCGTTGCGGTGGCGGAGCATTGTAACTGCTTGGCTGGAAAAAGGGACCCATCCTCTTTGAATGACAGCAGTTGCCAGTAGAAATTCTCGCCTGTCTGCCACGCTGCATAGTCTCCGGCTATCTTGATGCCATTAGACGACGCTATTTCCCGGACACAGGTGGCTCTTCCAAATATTAGGTTCATATGGACGGCGGCTGGTCGGCTGTTAATAGCTCATTTTTAATGAAGGGAAATTATAGAAACCTACCAAGTTTCTTGAATGTAACAACCTTATGAGAGTCTTCACCCACGTGTCGCTCTTGGAGACCAGGGAAATTGATTGAGAGCCCCGAGGATACGATCCAGGCGTGGACAAAGCTTCTCCAGCCCTTACTTACTCGCTCACAATGAGCCACGCTTTGAAGATCCAGATAGAATAAAATGCTCCCCGCACATTCGAAACTGAGATGCTGAAATGGATCCCCCATATTTTTCAACTCCAGGGGCAAGAAGAAATAGTTAAAAGAGAGTAACATGAAGAGCCGTATAGGGGCGCCTCGCCTCTATTTATACAATAGTTTCCAATTGTGCTTATGGTATTATATTATTCCGATGTTACTCTCGTACTAGCGCCAAGTTCCCGAATTAAGTAAGGATTTGTTTGTTTGGCTTGGTCCTAGTCCTAGTGGCCATCAGCCACCTTCTGTCTTGACTTCATCGCCTAATTTCAAGTATCCTCCTGCGCTATCGCCATCTATCCCTTTAGAACGGCACTAATTGCTTCAAATTACTGAGAGTTGGTCGATATTTGTTCCTTGTCACGCGCTGTGGCAGTCTGATTCAACGTGCGAGATTCTATCATGTTCGGGCACCTACTCCTGGATATTCTAGTCCAAACCGCCAGATACCTGTCGAGTAAATAAGGGAAATTTGCATTGCTTTATTGCGCTGGCTTCAACACACCTGCGTTCTCTCGTCACCCCGGTTTTGTTCAAGAAACACTGCAAAGTCGCCTTTATTGGGCCAGTGAGATCGGGAAAACACACACCGCTAACATCGCGTTGAAGTATGTGAAGCGGAGGAAAAAGGGCACTACAGAAAATCTAAGTTTCAAGCTGCTGAGATAGGGCATGAGGATATCGTGGCACTTTTGCTTGGGAAGGGGGAGACCCCAATTGGGTTAGGGTACGGACGCAGAGCACCTCTGACACAGACTGTTACTCACGGTCACCCAGTCACAGTGGACTAATTTTGAGATTGCTATCAACTCGTCCCCCGCAACTCTAATACTGGCTCGACCTGCGGAGATTATCCATATTCTTTCTTTATCAAGGCGCAAAAATTGGTGGGATCTGTCAGTTTGGATGAACTGCGTTATACTGGGCCGCCAAATGCTGCCAACAGAAAGCTGCATTTGATACTCTTATTCAAAGAAGTTAGACCCCCTCTTAAGAGGTACCCTTACGGAAGAAACAGCATATGAAATATTTGAAAGAAAGGGTCTCAAACTGAAGTGCTTTTGGTAAAAGACAATGACGTTTGACAAGACGCTAATTTTAAGACGACAGCCCTGTAGTCAGATAATCCTAGCGCATCAGGAGGCGGCTGGAAGGAGTATGTGAACCTTGAGGAATAGGTGTAGAGCGCAGATCAAGGAATTGTAATTTTGAATACGAAACAAACAATTTTTAGGAATGATTATGCTTTTGTGTCTCGAACAAAGTGAAATTCAACCTGAACGCTATCATGATGGCTCGGGCTCTTTAGATTATGCCTTCTATTATGTACAAGGCCACCCAGCTAAATGGTCACGACTCGTGTTTGCAACCTTAAAAAACTTTTAATTACAGCTGGAAAGGTTGATATTGGAAGCGATAGAAAGCTATCAAAGAAGAATATGAATAGCTACCCAAAACTACCGGTCGCAGTAATTTGAGTTCTTCTGGCCCAGCCAAATATCGTGTACTGTTCTCCAGGGCCCTTTTTGAAGATGTCTTTTTCAGTCTCTGCTCTATCACTTTAGTTATTTTTTTTATTTTTTTTTTTTTTTTTTTTTTTTTTTTTTTTTTTTTTTTTTTTTTTGATCAAATCTAATCTCTTTTTTTTTTTTTTTTTTTTTTCCAGTCACTTATGAGCGTGTACTTTTATATAAGACTAGCTTGGTCTGTGTCTGTAAAAGCCACTTAATGTTACCAAGTTACCAGGGAAAAAGGGTCATGCTCATCAATCTCATCATTAACATTCCGGTGAGCCAAGTTCATGGCATCTGTTTAGAAAATACTCACAGCTTCTCTAGATCAGCTATAATGGGGAGGAACCCTACCTGGAGCCGGAAGTTGAACAGGTATATGGGTTAGGAAAATCGAAGTCACCAGGACTTGCTAACAAAGAGAGTTGCATATGACTAGACTGCAGCTGGACTACTCTCTTTTATTGAGAAGATTTCATATTTCAATGTTTTTCAGAGGCAAGCTCTTACAGCCTTCCTATTAAATAGATCTCAGGATCTCGTCCAAATTAAAGGTAAACGGCGCATTTCATACGTAGGGATGCGATTATCTAACGTCGGTTTTTATTGCTCTGTCCATATCCCTCTTGCAACCTAATGAATCAGTGATATCAATCTACCTTGATCTGAGTGGAGCTTCTAGAGCAGATCACTGGAGCCTAGTTCCAAGGGCAAACCTGCATTATATCTCTCCGTTGTTACCTTTTCTTACTAAGAATTTTAGAGCTCCCATCAGAAGCATATTCGCTAGACCTGTCCCCATTTCCAGTTCTACACCAAGTGCGAACGCCTCCAAACAATTACACTGCTCTTTTGGACGCCAATCGTACCAACATATCAGAGGCAAGGGTCAACCCAACCCCACCTGATACTTTGGACAGTGGCTTCGCGAGTGTAACAGCAAGGGAGACTCATCAGCATGACCAAAGCTATGACGAATTTTTCAATGAGGTCATGTCTATACCAGAAGACCAAGATCAAGATTCTCGAGACCATGAACGTCTGGAAGTTGCAAAGAGGGCCGTGGACCCTCAATATCACTCAGGCCTCGAAGTCATGCTCAAATATCAACGGAACAATGATAATTGTCCTGATTTGATAGAAGTCGCGCCCGCAATAAAAGCTGGATATGCTATCATAAATCAAGACTTGCAGAAGTTCACAGATAGGGCACTTTACAGATGGATGACGAAAGGGCTTTATCCTACACAGTCATATACTTATGATATTTCTGAGCAATGTTACCGAGATCTCCGGTTCCTTGGTATAGGGCTTGACACGGAAACTGAGATCATGGTGCGGCGCGTAGCTCGCATCCGGTTACATTATTGGTATGAAGAGCAGACCAAAAGCGCCCAGCGAGATCGGGACTCCCTCATTCTTGGGCGTGGCAAAGACACCAGATCAAAAGCGATTGACACCCTTCTTGAGAGAGCATATGACGACTGGAGGACGGCAGATGAGCCCACCCGGAAGGCCCGGCGGAACGAATTTCACAGACACAAAGACGTTGGACGAAAGTGGTGTGAGCTGGTGAACTATCTGGGTGAAGGAATTTTAGTTATTTGTGGCAAAGAGTTTGACACTAAGATGTAAGCACAACATTATTCAAGATTAATAAAAGAGGCTAATCAATGCGCATAGAAGTAACACCTTAACCGCCCAGAATATACATGCGCTCGCCACCTTTGTCATCAATTGCTATCCTGGCATACCGGAAGTTGGAAGTAACTATGAGAGCGTCGTAAAACATTTCATCCGTAATCAGAGACTTGGTGATGATCAATGGGCTGAGTGGTACCAGACCATCAATTGGGAGACGGTTAGAGATGTGCTTAGCAGAGCTCAAGAGCCACCTCAGACCCCAGTGACGTGGAAGAATCTTCCTGACCATTCAAAAGATGTCGATCTATCAGGTTTCATTCGTACATATTTGGACTCGCGAGGCGAGTGAAGAACAACTGTATTGAACATCCAGACTAGAAAGTGAAATCGAGACAGCGTATGAAGGATTATCACTGTCACCTTGTGGATAGTCAAATAATTTAGAGCCGAGGCCTCTCCACTTATACTGTCTCTATCTCCATGCTTGTGGTGTCAATATCAAGACACGGCTCCAGTTATGACATGGATAATCAGTATGTGATACTCATCAACGACTATTGTATTTGCAATTATCTCTTTACGTATTCTACTAGCAGACTTTGGTTGAACGACGATTGACGCACGTGCTGTGACTTCTTGTTGACTCGTTTGACCAGGTAATCACTTCTAATGGCTTGACTGTTATTTGTGCCCTTTTTGCATGTGACAAGAACTCAATTGGCAACTACAGTCATGTTTCGAACTGCTCACCATTGAACACACGTGGATAATTTTCCAGCCCCGCTAGCATGCCACTGTACTGATCACACACTAGCAACTTGCCCAGAGTCGCGCTGCATCTACTATGCTTGGTTACAGTGCTATCACCTGGAGGAACTGAGTGTCCGTGGCTAGTTGGATCCTTTCAACCGTATTTGGGGCATCATCAACATCTGCGACAGGCGAGAATTTGTGTCGTGTCGGCGAGCTTCAACTGGCCCGCTCAACCATAGATCAACCGT
Organism: Aspergillus stella-maris; assembly: GCF_047715825.1. Taxonomy (NCBI): domain Eukaryota; kingdom Fungi; phylum Ascomycota; class Eurotiomycetes; order Eurotiales; family Aspergillaceae; genus Aspergillus; species Aspergillus stella-maris. The sequence goes on along the minus strand of NW_027396859.1, from coordinate 29,405 downwards.
TATGCCTTTCAGTAGGTGTATCAACTGCGGCCAACCATCGAACTGCTCAAAGTCATGCACATGGGCGCGCACGCTGAGCAGTGCGGACGATGGTAGCCCAGCGAGTTGAAAAGCGGCCAACCCACCCAACGAGTCTGCCAGGCTGAGCTGTCGGAGCATCGGATAGGCTATCTGGTCCACAGGGTCCTTTTGGGCAAACTCACAGTCGCGAATGCGGATCTCCTCCAGGTTGGGACCGGCAGCTGCCAGGATCTCATTCAAGCTCAAGCCATCGGAGAACATGATCTTCAGCACCCGGAGTCCTGTGGATTGCCCCTCGTAGATGATGTTTCCTTCTTGCGCCCCGGAAATCGAAAGTCCACGCAGCTTCGGTAGTCGGTTGAGCTGCAGCATTGTACAGGGGCGTTGTCCGTTTCGCGGACAATCTTGGCAGTAACAGCAGAAGTTCAGATCCAGCGTCTCTAGGTCGGGGAGGAACGGCAATACCGAGATACCAGGCTCATGCTCGATGCAGGAAAGATATAATTCACGGAGCGATTTGAAGACCACTGGCACCATCCAGGTCTTCGGTGACATGTACTCTATACTCAGGTGGCGCAGTGAGGGAACGGTGGCTAATTGCGCTAGCAAGGCCTGAAATCCTGACGTGTCTGGGGGGTAGCTAACCCTGCAGTGCCGTTACTGTAGCACTCGTCCTAGAAGAAAGACTCTTTGACTGGAGCTGCCACTTGCCTAAACGCGGAGAGACTCGTGAACTGGGGCAGGAGATCCAGGAAACTCTGTCCGATAGAGTCTTCGTCTCCCCAAAGTTCAATTTTTCGCACGTAGGCTGCCCAGTTTCTCAATATTCGCTCAAGTCTGGCCGATGACGGTCCGAATGTTTTGGAGTTTAAACGTATAGGGACGGAACCATCGAAGCGGACTTTCACAGTGCGGAATAGGAACGGTGCAGTGCAGCTCTGCAGCTCTGTGCAAGTATAGTAGAGGCCCCAGAGGTCCTGGATTGGCAACTACTGGAGCGTCAGTCCTGCTATACGTGCTATGGACACAGTAGACCTCTCCTTACACATTCAATAATCAATAAGACAATTTCTGGGGGGAGGTCACGAAGAGGCATAATGCAGATCAAAGCTGGAAACTCGACCTCCACGGCGGCAGACTGGAATCATATGGCAGGTCAGAGTGATAGATCACAGGATAAGGGGCAGCCATGTCCTTGACATCAAAATAAGGTATTGTTAGAAAGGCTAAGCCAGCTTATGTTCAACAGGGTCATGCAAGTTCACACAATACCAGCAAATAAACGCTGGGTTGGCCTCTCCAGTTAATCCTCGGTATGGTAGTGGAGTCTGGGCGGCCATAGGTGTACTTGGTTAATAGCGGTCTTTTCCAGGTCTCCCGCAACTTTGCCTTTATCATCCTCCCCTCCTGTGCTGCAAGTAGGTCCTAAAACAGGACCTTCAAACTATTAAAGCCAGTCCCAAGTGAGCTGTGTCAAAAAGTATATCAGAGGACTATCTCTCACAGGCGCATTCGTCGGCTCGTCAGTGACTATACTCGGTTCGACATGACAAGCCCACCGGCAGAGTTCGTGTCACACCTGTCGGCGACGTCCATTGCTCGCTCCTCTGAGCATGGACAGAGTCCAACAGTTGCTCAAATGATCGACTCCATCAGACATCCTGAGTGCCACCCGTCAGATTCAGGTTCTGAATCAAGCCCACGATGGCAGAAGCGACCCCTTGAGACTGTCGACGTGGATTTAGGGCCAGAAAGTTGGGGCAAGCGGCAGAAGATGGACAACAATCCTCTGTGGAACAAGGAAATCTTGGAATCCTACTGGTAAGAACCTGGTTTCTTACAACTGGTATTGTGGCCGTTGACAGTCTTTTACCCCTGCATAGTCACCTAGATGAAAGATTCAGCGCGTCTAGTCCGATCCATGCATCGGACAATAGCGATACGCATGCGGCTGCACTATTACCGATCTCAAGGAAAGAAGCCAATTCTGATGATGACTTCATGCAAGGAACAGAGAAGTTTGCCAATGTAGTATCACCATCCGTTTTGGACTTGCCACCCGAGCAGATCGGAAACCCGTGTTTAACTCAGATATCTGATTACAATTCGACTCTCTTTGGTGCATCAACAGACGCCTTACTAGATGGGTCTCATGCAGAGCACCCCCAACCGCCAATTTTAATGCCTTCGTCTCCTTCCACTTGTGGCTACCAGGTTCCTTCTATACATCCTTCATATTCAGAGGGAAGCATTCAAACACTCGCAGAGACTCCGCCATTCCGTCATAATGTACACACAACTGGTGTTCTACCTTGCCACGGGCGCCTCCCGGGAAAAAATAATCATATGCTTCAATCTTCTAAGATGCTATTCACGTGGCGCCCTGACACTGATGCTGGAGGTCCCCATGGACCAGTGTATCATCCTGGCTACATGTTACCAGATTGGCAACGTGTCAACCTTCCAGATGAACACTCGGGCGACTTCTCTGCGGGATCATACACGTTTAACACACATTTTCAGTCCTCACAAGATATCGAGACTGATCTCAGCGTGGGGTACGTTAATTTCAATTAGGATATTCTGTTTGCTGACTTCCGCCATCGGTTGAGCATTAGGGACGTTCCACCTCAAGGGTCTATTATGGCGCTATCCGGTCCACGCCTTGAATCCTTTCCCCAAGTCTTCCCACGGATCGACCCTGTTGGCGAAGGATTTGAAGCCTTGGAAGTTCCTCTTCTTGAGCACCAGAAGCAAGGTCTTGCTTGGATGACTGCAAAAGAGGACAGTAACCAAAGGGGCGGTATTCTAGCTGACGAAATGGGTCTTGGAAAGACCATTCAGGCGTTATCACTCATTGCGTCCCGCCCATCAATAGCACCCAGGAGGCGTGCAACGTTGGTTGTGGTGCCTGCTGGCTTGATTTCGCAATGGAAGCAAGAGATTGTGCGATTACTCCCCCCGGCGCCCTACAGTCGAGTGTTCGTGCTCCACGGGAACAGTGGTGCCGTGAACTTTTCCACCGTCAATGAATATGAAATAGTCCTTACGTCCTTTGGAACGGTGGAAGCTGAGCTGAGACGGAAGCAGGGTCGACAGCGGCGAAGAGTAGTGAGCTTTACTGCAACAAACGAGCCCTGCAACCTCCCAATTCTCGGCCCCTCCAGCACCTGGCACCGTGTAATCCTGGACGAAGCGCAGGGCATCAAGAACGATAAATCGTGCACCGCATTAGCATGTTGCGAGATCGATGCGACATACCGGTGGTGTCTAACTGGAACCCCGGTGATGAACAACCTGAGGGAGCTTTATTCACTGTTCAAGTTCTTGCGGATTGAATCTTTCTCGGCACTCAATGCCTTCCACACAGTGAGTCTTGGCCCCCTAAGTCCTCTCCTCCGGCCTAATCGGGTGCAAAGATGCCTCTCAACTAACGCTGGCCGATGGGGAGGTTTAGGTTTTCGCCCCATCGAAGGACTTAGATCTTGACCCCGAGGGCCGAGAGGTCCAGGTGCAGGCCGTTTTGAAGAACATCCTTCTTCGACGCACAACATCCACCATCATCAATGGTCAGCCCATCTTACAGCTACCGCCCCTCGAAATCGAGAATGTGTACCTTTCGTTCAACGACACGGAGCAGAGGCTTTATACAGCGGTAAATGAACAGTTCCAGGATCAGTGCAGCCAGTATCGTAGCATCAAAGGGGGTCAACCGAGTGTCACACACATGTTAACTCTTCTACGAAGGCTACAGCAAGCCTGCTGTCATCCGTTTCTGATTCCGGATCTTGAGGATGTGATTAGCAAGGCATTTGACAGCGACATGCACCGAGTAATCAATGCCAGTCGATTTGCCAAGGAGGTTGTCAAGCGCCTGCAGGAGAATCAGGGATCGCTTAGTGAATGCCCGATTTGTTTAGATCCTGTCATGAATCCGTTGATCTTCCATCCCTGTGGCCACAGTCTTTGTGGCGACTGTCTGACCAGAATCTCCTTCTTCAACGATTCAGAGTGCTTTGTGTCCTTCAGCGAAACACAAATACGCTGTCCAATCTGCCATGAGAGCATCAATCCAATCTATGTCACCGACTATGATACTTTAATGAGGCATCATCCAACAAAATCAACTGACAATTCGACAGCGATTAGCTGGTTTAAGCCGCTAGAGGCGTTCTTGGATTCGAGAACTCTGGAAAATAAATACTCCAGCGACAAAAAAGACCGGTGCATGGTACGCTGGTTTGCCGATGATCCTAGCTTCACCAACGAAGTGGTGGAGTACAATCTGGTCTCTGAGTTGCCCAGAAATTCGGCAACAGCGAGCAGACATATCGAGCCCGGTGCCATTGTCCGGCAGAAGCATTGTCATGCCTTGTGGAAGCACTGGTTAAGTAGCTCCAAGATTGACAAAGCACTGGAGATAATTGGGCAGATCCGAGCGGACGAAAAGGCGGGGAAGATTATCATCTTCAGTCAATTCACTTCTCTTCTGGACCTTCTTGAGATCCCCTTACACCAGCGCTGCTGGGCCTTTCGACGTTACGATGGGAGCATGAAAGTGGAGGACCGCCATCGGGCAGTTCAAGAATATATCAATATCCCCGATTGTGCAGTATTGTTAATGTCACTTCGGGCAGGGAACTCAGGCTTGAATCTCACTATAGCATCCCATGTCATCATCCTAGAGCCAGCCTGGAACCCAGCCGTGGAAGATCAGGCGGTTGGCCGGGTGTATCGAATTGGTCAGCAGAGACCGGTGCATGTGCACCGCCTGCTGGTGCCTAATACTGTAGAGGACCGAATTTATGATTTACAGGAACAGAAACGCGACCTCACAAGTTGTGTCTTGCAAGAGCAAATTGGTGCCCAGGCCACCAAACCTGGAAAAGATGACCTTGCATTCATCATGGTAAGTTGTCATCCTTTGTTGGTATTCTATGACGGCTAACCAAACGTAGGGTTTTCCAACAGCACAAGTCTAATAGAATCATTGGATTATCTATTTTGAATCGGCGTACAAGCACAATTGCTTTAGCAATTTGTTGCAGATTGATCAAAGTGATAGATAGAATAAGTGAACGCGGCTAGAATCCGGTTGGCGGTCGCACGAAAATAAAATTAAGAAATATCTTGTGAGAGCTTCCAAGGTAACTTAGTAATTTAGATTAAGAAATACCACGGAGTGGTTTAAGCAAGATCACAGTTTTTCCCAGAAGCGTTTAGACGTCATGTCCGGATAGAATAGGGCTACCTTAGGCTTGAAGTGCCCCGACCTCCTTTCGGCTTTGACTTACTCGCCAGGTCAACAGACGATGGCCATAGTCTAATTTGTAAAATATATCAAGACCAAGTTCATAGCTATGTTCAGAAGGCGTACGTTCGGGGCTGAAATTACCCGGAGTAGGAGGGCAGGAGAGGAGGCGTTCCCAAGCACCAGCTTGAGGAACTAGATAGTTGTTGAGAGGGGAGGGTCATACCCTCGAGGCATAGGATGCCGCCGAGGAGCCTAGTGCAAGGATCATCTCATGTTAGCCTCCATCTGGGGGATTGGTCTCAAAATGGGCCACTGTTGCTGACAGGCTTAAATTGATAATAGATAGATGCGCTTCTCCGCCGCAATAGGACCTTGCTACAGTACAGGGAAGTGGTGGCGCCGACTATTCGGCACCCGCGTCGTGCAGGTGTTTGAATAGTTTGCATGGAAGCTTCCAGGCTTAGGTGGTACAGATCATTCGTATAGCATAATTTTATGCGCTGTACCATCAAGCGCGATGAATTACCCGGATCATAACTAATCCGATGCCTTAATCTTGTATGGGTATCACGGACTCTGAAGATAGAGAGAAAAACATTTGGAGACTATGTCCCTGACGGTCACCTTGGCCTTAAAATCATAATGTTACACTAGGCTACAGGCGGTAGGGCCCACAAAGTAATGCAAGATACATTCGGAAGTCAAACTGATTTCAAGAACGACTGTAGCTAGTTGACATATATCACGGCTCTGAGTTCCTTGCCCTGATGAGATACTTCACACTATTAGGACTTACTGGAGGTAAGTCTTAATATGTGTCCGATGTATATAGGAAGATCATACTCCGGTGGCCTCCCCAAATCCATTATAATTGTTTTGGCGTTAGGGCTGGGGAATCAAGGCAACATTCCTTAGGGATGACTCAAGATTTGACTTTGGGTGTACATAACTGTGACTGTTTTCTCTATCTTTCCTTTTCCCTTTTGATCAGGTTGGTGAGGCTGTATAAAACCTTTTCTAAGTCCAGTATCGGAAGTTCAAAGAGCTGGTTCAAGCTCGACTGTATTCGAACTCAGAATGCTTTTGCCGAATGGCAAGTCAATAAAAGGTAGTGCTGGAGGAGCTTCAAGTACGGAGTCTGATTTTGGCTTAGCTGCAAAATCTGCGGGTGTCTTATGAATAACGGGAACCTGGCGCGCTTGCTTGACTAGACATTAGTAGCGACTTGTAATAAATCATCGAGGCGACTTACAACCCCATCCTCAGAGAGCACTGTATCTGGACTAACACTCTTTGTACCGAACGGCAGATTTAGAAAAGGTAGCAGTGGAGGAGCTTCGAGTACGGGGTCCAATTTTGGCTTAGCTGCATAATCTGCGGGTGTCTTATGAACAACGGGAACCTGGCGCGCTTGCTTGACCAGATATTAGTAGCGACTTGTAACAGCTCATCAAGACGACTCACAATCTCCTCCTCAGAGGGCACTGGCTCTTCAGGTTTAGTGGCAAAAACATAAATGCGCCCGCTTGGCATTCTCATGGTTAACCATATATCAATTTCATAACGGTCATTGAATTCTTTCAGGCGTTTGAATAGATTGTGGCGGCGTTTGCGAATGAGCTCCTGGGTTGCCCGGTCGCCCTGGACGCGATAGGCTTTCATCTTGCCCAAGCTCTAGCTCTACAACAAATTATCCAGATCAAGGGAGCCTCAAGAATGGTATTTTATAGTTTCTGGTTTGTCAAGTACCTTGGATAGTGGTTGACCTCAGGACTATTTATTTAAGAAAAGCTGTTCACACCTACACCTGCATCAACCAGATGAAAGGCGTTGAGGGATCAAAGAATAGGCCGTGGATATGCACAAGCTCCCCTGGGAGGGTTAAACTAGCCGTTCATGAAACACAACTACATATGAATACCTTCAGGAAAGGAAGTTGCCGATAAAGTGCCAACCTTGTACCAAGCCCCTTCTAGAACCGCTTCACAGGAACGTCTGTGGTCTGTGGGATGTTCCAGTATTGCTTCCAAGCTATTTCTGCTTCAGTTTCGCATATACGTGATTCAGCGATTGCTGTGTTCAACCTTTGTATCACATCATAAAGAAAAGGATCCTGGGCTGGGGTTGACTCTGGTTCAAAACAGGCTTGTAGTTTCAGATCATGGCATGCTTCGACAACACGAGAGCGTAACTTTTGATAGTTATCATAACAACTGCGGTAATAGTTGTTTTCCTGCTCATACTGTGTGAGTTCATGTTGAAGCTGTTTATGGCGTTCCTGAGGTGATAAGAGCGTATACATCTTCGTTGCTTGTACGCGGGAAGGCAGGAACTCCAGAGCCATCGTGGAGCCTCCCGAGTGTCCAATAACATGATCGATTGGGGTTAACTCCGGGAAAGCTGGGAGGGAGCTATTCTTGCTTCGGTTTCGAGTAAATTGACCATGCAAATATCTGTTATGTATGGTTGAACATATGGACCGACTGTAGACGCTAATCGAGCTCCGCCTTTTAGATTTTTCTTGCCTTGACATCCGAAGCACACGTTTAGCTGTGGTTCACTGCTTTTTTTCATGTCTTGGTGATAAATCAAATCGTCTTATATTTGTGTTTTGGGGAAATTGTTATATCCATTTAAACCATATTCAGCCTTGGGATTATATAATCTCACTGATCTATTATATAGGCTCTGACGAAAGGCGCCGTGATCTGAATCGATCTCAGATACCATACCCCTTGCTTTCCCAAGGGTTGTGAGAGAGAGAACTGCTATCAGATTCTGCAGGGCTGCGTTTTTACCGCCGTAATTGCTGGCTATAAATGCTTGAGCGTTTAGAATGTGATCCTCTTCTTGATCTTGTCCACTGTTGAACCACGCTTCAGATATCACATAATAGGTGGGACCTCGGGAAGTCTCGGATGACTGACGAGTGGAGCCGGCAAACCCGGCTACTTCATTTCGTGCACGAGACAAATACTCTTTGGACGGTGGGTTAGTACAGAAGAATATGTAAGTCAAAGTTTTTGTTTTAGATGCTGTTAAACCCACGGCATCTTTTGGGAAAGGCATTGTTTTCAAGTTAGTAATGGCAGAGTTACGTTGACATATTGGGGCTTCTGAATACCAAAGAACAGCCGCTTTCGGCTCGTGGTGCTTTTCCTGAACAAGGCATACAAAGGAAGGCCCCCAGCTACGGTGTGCTGGGTTCTTTCCGAGTTGACCGGCACTCGCACTGCTCGTTGATTATTTTCTGCGCTTTTACCATCCATTCTGTAACTCCTTTCACATGACTCCAGACCGCAGATATGCAACCACGAGTATCACTATAATGACTGTTAGCTAGCTCAAAGCTCGACGCGTCTCTGATACGCATACCTGATTTCGTCTTTGTTGCTTTTTCGCGGAAGGTTAGCCGTAGCTCGATAGTTCACAGTTGGGAAAGCCAAATTTTCAATTTATTTTTTTTATTTACCTATCATGTATCTGGCGGAGAATCCTGCTGGGCGGTCAGTTTTGATGCTGCTAGAAGACTTGGTGAATGCCAGTACCTAACTTCCTCCACTATCCTGTGTTTCAAAGTCAGTGGCATTGCAAGGTGAGGAATCTAGGGGAATCTTACCGGACCATCTCTATTTGGGCAGGACTAATCTTTATTTAAGCAAACATTCGCATTATAGTGTACCTTTGTTTCGCCACTTACCAAACAGCATCTACGATTCTTTGTAAAAGCAAAAAGTGTCATGATGAGAGATCAATTGCGTTCAGGTCACGGAATCTCTTACTGCTTTCCTGATATTCCGTAGGTTAAGGGATGGCTTTGGAGCTGTGCATGCTGATCTTCACTCCTACCTCTTGCAACCTCCCTCATATATTCTACCCAAGGATTTGTTGTCCCAGGCATTTCAAGCCGAAGACAATACACTCTTTGATCGGGGATTCAAGGTTAGAGGACACGACCGAGAAGTAGGTTCGAGACCAATACCACACTGAGTTGGATATGATAGTCTTCACCGTATTATAGAAGAGCCTGAAGACGTGGTGAGAACTGCATTCAGAAATATATATATTCTCAATTACTAAGTTCTTCCCTAGTTGGTGCTCGCTTCTATACATGTCGCCCGGAAGGCTGTTAAACACTTCTGTTGAACTGACTAGCATGTACTCTGTGAATACTTTGCTGGGGCTGTATGGGAAACCCCGCATTAGCATGCGGGTTTGACTCATGTCGAATAGGCGAGCTGCCCCATTGCTGGCCCGGTGGGGTTCCAAAAAAATAGGCGCTTCCGTTCCCCGACGGTGATTGAAATTGAGAGAGATAGATAGGCGATGGCGCGATCGTTTGCGAAAGAGGCTGAGGCTGTCCGAACGGATACTGGGGAAAGAAAGGCAATTGAGGATGTGTTGGTACCCCATATTGAACAGGTTGGCCCATCGATCCATTATTTGTAAACTGGAAACCCGCTGGCACAGTGAACACTTGTTTGCCAGAGCTCTGAGGGGTCATCGTCGCGACTGAACTTGCTGGTTGCTGCTCAGTGTGTCGAGAATATGTCCGCACTGCAGAAGCAGGACCTGGAGGCGTTTTGGGAGCACTGGTACTAACATCGCCCACGTCCTCGGCCTTGACAGATACATCAACATGTTCACGAGTTGTATTGCGGGCTTCCAGAAGGTCCATGTCTTGCTTAGAGGCCTGGACGCCAGCTGATTTCTCCTGCGTGGATGTTGGCTTGAGGGAAAAGTGCCTATCCTTGCCTGTCTCGTTGCGCCGTTTTGTTGCTTTCTCCTGGTCATATTTTCGGCATATCCGCTCGGTAATGCAAGGGCTTTGTTCCTTCCTCCCCCCAGGGGTCCAGGGCAGCTTCGGCTGGGGGATAATGTCAGAACGAGGCCCGTTCAATATAAAGGGAAGCATCTGAGGACTCTGCTTTGCAAAATCTTCGATGTCCGCGCGAATATCCGTAGCCCTGTATAGAATAAACTGGGCCAAAGCGTAAAGGCCGGTATTGAGAATGATTAATCTCTTCGGTTTTCCCTGCTTGAACTCTTCCAGCTACGGACGTTAGAAGGCGAGGCAATAGCGGGCCCAGAGAGACCTACAAAATTGTTCAAATCATCATCCTCTACCCACCTACAATCACTGCATGGTTTATTGTGATCAGACGATCCAAGGACTCCTCCCAGTTTGGGGTCGGTCTTCCGGCGTTTTCTTCGTCGGGAGTGTTCGTTCGTCATCGTTAAGGTAAAGGCGTATTCCAATTCAGACTCATTCTTGGGCTGACATGTAGGGGAGAGGTTAGGAAAGGTGATGTATCGCCCGGAGCGCAATTATAGAGGAAGATTTTTTGTTACTCAATAATCAATTTTATGATAATCGCGAGTTTTGGTTGTTAAACAGTTTAAACATTTCAATAGCCGAGTCTACCGTGTCCGGAACAATCTTTAGATTAAGATTCTGCATCGTGCGGTTCATCCTCGCTAACAGCGTTCAACAAACTCCATCAAGCGGGGCTACCAGTGTAACTCCTATTCTGCCGCGGAAGGTGAAATTGTATGACAGGCTTCTAACTTGGAACTGACAAGGTGTCTCTTGGCGGATGCTTGCTTCAAAACGAAAAGGTCTTTAGACAGGACGTTGAACCAAATCAATCTCTCAATGTAGAATTGTTCAGCGAAAAGAGACTTGTTGTTTACCAAAGTTGGTGCGGAAACTCCAGTTCAATCCCTCAAACTCCAGGTATGAAGGTTTTGCAGCAGGCTGTTTCCTAGCTCTTTCCAAGTTCAGTATAAGGTGCTACGACTCCACATCCTGGCCCGAGATCCAGGCTCCTTGATTTTTATCACAGCGAGTCCTGAGTCAGGATGCAGTTACAGTCTCCACCTTCCAGAGCCAATCACCGCTCGGACTTCAGCAGGTATGAATCTCAGGAGTGGGTCCCTGGTCTATGGTCTTCCAAGAATTAGAGAGCGGAGCTATTGCCCGTCTGAAACCGCATAGGTACTTCGTAAACCCACTGTGGTCTCCATAAAGGTCATGGGTTTGACCGTAGGTCCGTTACAACCGCGTTCTCTAGTCAAGATGAAACCATGCAGGAACGGCTTGGAATGGACAGCTGAGGAGAAGAAGGAGCTACTGAGACTGAGAAGTGTTCATCGTCACCTCTCATGGTATGAATTCCATAAGGTAAATAACTCTTGTGAGAATAGCACCAGTGTGCCGTCGGCTCCTTTTTCTCACATCCCATAAGGCTGTCTCGGCTTACTTCTACTGCCTCACAGCTCAACCTGTTTCCAACCCGCACCCCTTCCGCGGTGAAGATAGCGTGGTCAAGGCTACGACAATCTCATGACGGCCGTGCTCAAGCACCACGGGATTCCCTGGCAAAACGCGCAGCCAAACCATATCCGCCCTCAACATCCCTCTATCAGTTTCGACACCTCGAACTTGAGGCAGATAGTACTACTTCCTCTACATCTATGGAGGAGGCAAATCAACTAGTTGGTTTACCCGTACTATCGCAGGCATTTTCCTTCTTTAACCTTTGTCAGGGAGAAAAAGGGCTGATGGCGGCTGCCGCAGTTCCAGATGGCGCGCGAGGGATGCCACCTACAGCCACCGTGACTGAAGTGACAAGCGAAAATGCAACATTGGGATTAGCCCGACCAACGAACACTGTTACATTGGGGCCATATTTGCTCTCCGACACTCAACAGCCTGTACACCACACGGATGATGGGACACTGCCGGGATGGGCAACAACAGAAACGACCGGCACCGACCTGAATCAGTTTATCGCCAAAACGCAGACAGGCCTACGACTGGTACAGGGTCGAGACCAGATACCGGCAACAGCGCACCCTGATGTTCCGCAAGTCAATTTCTCATCTCCCTCACAGGCTAAAGCATATGCGGAAGCTGGTGCGGCCTATCTAACCTTCTGCAATGAGACCCTCGAACAGAAATACATGGCCTGGATTGAGACCCTTGAAGAGAAATACATGGCCGCTATGTTAGACCTCCAGTCTGAAAACGAGTGTCTAAAGCAAGATGTTTGCTGCTTCCAGCAAAGGACTAATGCAGCTCTGTCAAGTCGAGACTCCATAGCGGAGCTGTACAAGAGCCTGTTCAAGGTGAATCAAGAGCTGGAGCGAAAGATGCAAGAGTTTGAAAAAGCAAATGGGGATAGTGGTATTAGCTTGAGATATGTAAATCAAGACTGATTTAATCGGAAAACTTAGAGTCTCGAAATCAAGCTGAACATTTGTGCGCCCCACAATCGAGAATTTGGCCTAAATTCATCTTTTCGAGATTCCTTTAGCGTTTTTGTAGGTACCGAGTATTATGCAATCTCTATGTCTGATACATATAAATGGACATAATATCACGTGGCTCTCAAGCCCTGTCGGAGCATACTACTTCCCGAGTGATTGTCTTTTAATGAAGAAGTGCATGCATGTATGAACATCTGTGAGGCCAGATCATAATTACAGCTCCTGGGTTTTAATAAGGTATATGATCAAGAAGTCCCTGTGCATAACATGAGACCACTACTTGTGTTTTTTCCTACTTCCAAAGAGAGTGACCGCTCCGCTTATTGTACAAATTCCGGTGCCTTTCTTCTTGCTGGCCCACCTTTAATCTGCTGAGAATTTCTGGGTTTATGTTTCATGGGGCACATTGAACTTGTTTGTGAGGACCATCGTTAATCCTTATCTATGAGAGTGCTATTTTTTTGCTCGAACGCCTGACGCCTTTGAGTTGATCCTGATATAAAATAGACTTTTCTCGCCGGGCAAAAGTGTCTAATAAACATTCACTTTTATCCCTATGCTTATACAATGCTCCCAAAAAATCATGTTGAATTCTTTCCTTTTCCTCGAAATCCCTATTTTGTAGGTCGCCAACGCGAGATCGAAGAGTTAGAGAACATGATGGCAGAGGGGGTGAATCGACTCGCGATTACTGGTCTCAAAGGAATTGGTAAAACTGAAGTTGCTCTCGAACTAGTATATCGCATTTATGAGCGAGAAGAGAAAAATCCAATCTTCTGGATTTCATGCGCCAGCATAGAAAATATTAAGCAATCTTACGCCGACATCGCAAGAGCTCTAGGTATTAATGAATACCCGGAAACAGATATGGATCTTGGCGAAGATATCAGAGATGCACTTTTAGTTCTTCATGATATTAATGACTGGGATACGTGGAAAGCCCTTAAAGATACTTTTCTACGTGATCTACGTGAACAGCGAATCCTCGCTATTACGTATAATAAACAAATAGCCGCGGCAGTTGCATCACCCCACGTCATTGTACTTGGCGAGTTTGATGAAGATATAGCAATCAGTTTGCTGTGCAACCAGCTGGAAGACAAAACATTGGTAAACAATGGAAGCACGACGGCCCTTATAAGTAAGCTTGCTTACCTACCACTTGCTATTGCGCAAGCGGCAGTCCATCTTAATGAGAACCCTGGCCTCACAATATCAAAGTACCTGGAGACTCTTGACAAAGAAGAATCCAAAATTATAAACCTTCTAAGCAACAGTTTCATGGAAGAACAACGCGGTATTGTTTCCCCGAACGCTGTTCATACCACATGGTTTGCTCCCTTCAATCAGCTCCAGACCCTTAATCCATCGGCTGCAACCTACCTGAAGCTCATGGCAAGCATTGGCTTTCAAGATATCCCAATTCGGTTTCTTCCGCCGCTTGAGAGTGAGTTTGAGACAATTAACGCTCGAGGGATTTTGGGAGCATTTCATTTTATATATAACCACACTGAGGCAGAAAACTCAACGATGTTGCATCCTCTTGTGCGTCTGGCAGCTCGATGCTGGATGAGAGAAAACCATGAGTTCGAACAATATCTGCAGCGGGCCACAGATAGACTGGAAATGGAATTCTCCATTACCCTTGACGAGAATCGACAGCTCTGGAGACAGTACTTGTCCCATGTGATGTTCGTCCTCCACGAAAGGGTAGTTCCGGTAGGACCAAATCATGACGACCTTCCTTGGAAAACCGCGCACTACCTATGGAATGATGGGAGGTTTGCAGAAGCACAAAAACTTTCCATTAAATTTATGGAACAGCGACGCAAGCAATACGGCGACCAGGATCCGTCCTCGTTGACCTACATGTCCTGGGTTGCTTATACGTACAGCGAACTTCAGCAGTGGGAAATGGCAGAGGACCTCCAATTGCAGGTTTTAAAAATATGTAGGGAGATGCTAGGTACAGAGCATACAGATACTTTATCCAGTATGACACACCTCGCGCGCGTCTACTCAGCGGAAGGGAATTGGAACAAAGCAGAACAGTTGCACTTACAAATTATTGACATCAGCGAGAAATTATACCACAAGGATCATTCCAGCATCCTAAAGTGTTTGACTGAAGTAGCTGCAACGTTGAGAAGGTTTCAGAAGCGGAAGGAAGAGCTTGCCCTCAGGTTGTATATCTTTAGGGCCCAAGGCTCCCTGGGTGAACGTCACCCTGATACTATCAGGTGGAAACATGAGATGGCGCTCGCACACTACGCTTACTCGACAATTGGGGTGGAAAACGCCAAAGACATTTTGAAGGAGATTATTAAGATGTGGAGGGAAGTCAAAGATGGGTTAACACAAGTCACCGGCAAGCAGAGTTTCGGGCCAGACCATGCTCTCGCGATGGCTAGCATGGAATGTTTGACATGGATATACGAGACGCAACAGGAATGGGAACTAGCGGGAAACGTGCAGGCAGAGGCAGTCGAGTCGTATAGGGAAACCCTTGGCTTACAGCATCCTTTCACTCTCACTGCAATATCCAAGTTGGCACGAGTCTATGGGTTGCAAGGTCGATGGGGCGAAGCTGGAGATCTACTGTCAGAGGTGGTGGAGGTCAGTAGAAAGATCTCCTCGTTGGAGTTTCCTAGCATCGGGCAAGGCATGTTTGACCTCGCGGATGCGTATGAGCGGCAAGGCCGACAGAAGGAAGCAGAGGCGATGAGACAGCAAGCACAGCAGACTGTGCCAAGCAGGCATATAAAAGGGCCAGTGTATTCTCATTTCATGGCGAGAATGCAGAGCCTCGCCTTTGGTGAGCCTGCAGAGGAAGTGGATGCTCGCAGACTAATGGCGCGGATAGCTCGACTTGTGGTCAAGGAGCCGTACAGTCTTCATGACCACAGTGGGCAGATAGCGCTACAAACGCTTGCCGCTTGGCAAGATAAGCATGATAGAAATATAACTCGCCAGCAGTCGGTCCCGGGATTAGTTATTGTTGGGGCAAGAAAGATCGCGCGAGCTTTGAGAAAACTCGCGGGTGAGAGGTAACTTAGCATACGAAGTTTAACCTATAGAACTTTTAGTCTCCTAATATTAGTCCATTAGTTTTTTTTTTATTGGCTCTTTTGAAGTAGAGCCCCCTGATAATCTCTGCGAAGACATCCCTATAGGAGCAATCCATGAGACTCGTAAGAAAAGTGCTTGTTTGATTTTTTTTATCTCGCAAGCACTGCGCAGGTGAGAGTATAGTAGCGCCACCAAGTTCGTCCAGCATGTTATTCTCTCCAAAGTCCTGTACGTCCGTGCATATTGCACTTCGCCCAATCAATAGCATAATCATCGAGCGAGCGGGTCACCTCTGTATTCACCTTGCATGGCACCTTTCTATACTCTCATTTCTTATCTGCAAAGCAGACATACAGCTACCTGGTCAAATAAGATATGCCTGGCAGCCAGGTCAATGACAGCCAATCGACAAACTTATCAGATTGAGGCCAAATAGTCCTTAGATCCTTGATGTTCTTTAACCCTGGTTCAAGAGAAAAGGCTTGGGATGCAAACAGTAGCAGCGTTGACAATGTTCGCTATCTTGCTGGCTCTGAGAAAGATAGAACACGATTGCTTTAATTTGGAGCTGCGATACATAGCAAGCTACAATGTTTTCATAATATCCTATACAGCCTTCATCCTATTATCCAGAAGTTGTGTACAATACCTGAATAGCAGATGGCCAGAAGTTGCATTATATATCTAGAGTACAGATTAGCTATCCAGCTATCGTTTCCGCAGCTATTTGGAGAACGCTGAGACTAGGTATGATAGGACATCAAAGGTTGAGAACATTCATCACAACTCTCGTGGTTTTGCAAGCAAAATTAGACCATCAAGATTTTTTTTTTCGTGTCGTATGACTAGCTTTCCCAAGTAGTATGGGTGACCTCCATCGAGTACACGAATGTATGACCCTGTACTTCGATCGTCAATCGTGATGTTGAGAGGGAGTATGGCATTGTTGTCCTTGCTTCTCCGCCATATGGCTCAAATAGCGCTGTAAAAGTTTGGCCATTCTCGAATTTCGGTGGTACTTAGCTGTCTTCAGCATGCCCTTGTGTAGGGGCATTAGTCCGGTTTGCAAATGAGGATTCGACCACCTCAATATGGCCATATAAAACCAGCTCCTCGAGCGCAGTCTTCAGATAATCAATAGCGTCCAGCTTGCATTTGATGAGAAGTCTCATGATCGCCGTCGTTGTGGGTACCTTGAACGGTAGACGCAGAGGACTCCACTTAGGAATGACATCCTCTTGAAGAAACCACTTCTGTTCTGTGACTCTTTACTGCTGCTTCCAGCGCGTCTGAGCGAGAGACATAGGGTTCCCGCGCAAGTATTTCTCGAATCATCGGTAGGAAGCCATTTCCTGGTGCCTCTATGAGCGTCTCATCGAGGACATTATTAGGAAGCTGCCTGGAAACAGCAAACTTGACTTTCCGGACATCGTTAGACCGCCCGGCTTTCTTTAGGTCCTTGGGTTGGGTTAGGGCCAACAACTGCCCAGAATAGCATTGAATGTTTTACAAGTAGATGATAATGAACAAAATGAGACATAATAGAGATGCTCAAAGATAAGCAAGTGTATCTCGACAGGAAGATCCAGCAGACGCATTATTCCTCGCACTGTGGAGAGAAAGTGCGTTTCTCATTTGCGGTACTTATGCGCGAAACAGCCTACGGAGAATACATGTTCCAGTCCGTTGACGGCTCGGTTATGAGCTGAGCTGCCCAACCCTAGCTTGTCGGAACATGGGTTCTTCCCCTGTCCCAGGTTACAGGTGCGGTGGCCTCGTCCGAACTGCCGCCCGCCCCGAAACTGGTCATGTGATAGGCCTAGCGGTGCATATGCGCGATACCGCTACGCGTAAAAATTACAGAGCACTTAAGATTTTCAGTACCTTTCAATGCGTTTAATTACAGACTGTAGATGCTAACCAGTTTAGAACTGCTTGGGGATCGCTTAGGAAGGGCCTATAGATTTAATTATTTATCTCTCGAAGCCTTGCCCGTCGTTCCATTAGCTCCAGCTCTTTCTCCTCATTTTGAAGTTGCTTTTCTCGTATATTCTCCTCTTTTTCTTTTAACTGAAGTTCTCTTTCACGTAGTTCTAATGCTTGTTGTTCCTGTTCAAATGTCAATACATTTTGCGAGGAGACACGGCGCAGGCTGTGAGATAAGGTGGATGAAGAACTGGTTGGTAACCAGTTGCTGCCCAGATGTGAAAAGCGATGGATGACTAAGCGTGGTCGACCTCGGCAGGCGGTACTGGACGGCAGTATGCTCCGACATCACTTGAGATCGGTCATTCGCCTGTATGCACTGTAGCTTGTCGAACTTCGCCACGTACGTAATATTTGGTACACGACCCGAAATATATGAAGGTCTGATTCATTCAATCTAGCTACGATACTGCACTAAATACAGTCGAAATAGGGGTAAGCTAACTAACTAGAATAGGAAATAGAAAAGATATAGGTAACTAATGACCGAGCAAGCGCTGACTAATAGTAAGTTCGGCGTTGAAGCAGAATACTAGCGGTCGATAAAGGTCGACATAACTGAAGGCAATAGACTATTGCTTGGCAATGTTACCTTTTTTGGGACCTAATAAGGCCTCCGGCCAGATGTTAATCTCCATACAAAACTGTAGCTAGAAGAACAGGACCTTCGAGTTTCATTGTACTGATATTAGTCATCCCACTCGCTTCCACAGCCTAGCTCCTCCGACGCTCATAAGACTAGTCTGTATGGCGGTCTGAAATAGGTGGCCAAGAGCTTCACTATATCCTAAATAGGGACTGTCGTATCCCATACCTCCATCGCTAGTGTTCTTTCATCGTTAATAGTGGAGGCAACAATAGAACAAGGCGCTGTATAAACACTTGCATACTGCCCTTTCAGTGAACCACGTCACAGACGGCCATTGAGAATGGCACGGTATCTTGATCAGTACAGTAGCACTTATCTAACCCTGTAAGAAGATCCGATAGCCTAGAATCTTGCCTGAGTCTTCTTGAATCAAGCAGGAATAACGATATAAACTTACTTGATCACGCAATACTGTACGGAACTGGTTGTTGGAGACGAAGAGGTAGCGGGCGAAGCCGAAGCTAATTCCGACGTAGTAGTGGACATGCTATATTGGCAAGCATGGGGAAAAGACGTCAGATCTCCGTGAACAAGGTGCGAATAGCGACAACCTGCTTACCTAGTAGGTTGGCTCAGGGTGTCAGGACTGAATGTCGATGATGATGCAACACTTGAGTCGATACTGCTTAATACAGGAGACTCTATGTTCATCGATACACTCGCAACACTGGTAGTGGTGGTAGTTATGCTGGGTGTGGTAGAAGTCGATTGCCCTTGACTGATGGAGAAGGTGATCTCAGTACATTTGGCGGAAGCAGTATCTGGTTTCAAGCAGCCATATAAGCTTATTGACGGTCGTATATCAAGTATCTTCACTTACAGCATGAGAGCGCGTTTGATATAAAGGTAGTACAACCCTCATTTGCTGCTGGAGACCAAGTAGAAGTTGCTTGATGACCATTCTGAACCACTCGAACTTCTATGCGCGGATCTTTGAATGACTTGACGGCAGCACTACAGGCACTGGCAGACAATTGGTGTAGCAAATCCGAGTCTCGAGCCGTGACAGCCAAAGTGGATGTCCAGGTCAAGGGAAACACTGCCAAGAGAAAGAGAGACAACATTTTCCCACGGTTAAGTAATTTCATTCTGGCAACAGGAATATCATTCTTGACCAGGAGTAACTTTATACTATTTACATTTGCGAGTAAAACCATAAGATATAGGGGAAGTGTCTCTGAAGATGCAATTCACGCGGGGCAAATCTGGTTTCGAACAGCCGCCATCTTGGCTGTGCAGCTTTGGGCTGTTGAACACTTCGCTTCAACCAGACATTCAGATTGCTCTTCAGGGGTGTTCACCACCCAAGGCAACTGTAAGAGGCTCTTTCTGATCTGCAGTTGCGGACTGTACTGAAAGCTCGATATATCCATAATCATAGAAATCTTGTAAACGACATGCCTGAGAAATCTCTTTTGCTGGTGCGATAAGGTTAACACACCGCGTGACTACCTCGTTTACCCCCTGTGTTAAAGTTAGATATGAGCTAGTTGTTCAACTAGAGTACTCACGTAATTACAAGCAAATATGGAAGAATTGCGCTGGTTAGCCACACGGGAGCAGCTATTATCAGGTACGAGACAGAGGGTGGAATTTACATCAACCAAATGTTCAATGTTATCATTTGTATCTGTTACATGGGCCAGACCGTAGTCGGTCAAGCAAACTGGGTTATAGACCTGATGGACAATCAGTGAAACGAACTTAACTTTAAGAGACTACTCCCCGAGGCACAACGGTACCGAGTCCCTTTTCACTTTCTCCTCCCCCAGATTTCGAGTAGGCGCCAAAAATGTTGGAGTATCAAGAACCTAAGAATGAATAAGTGATGATTTCCGCTGCTTTAGACCGGCTCACCTCATCTCCCAAGGCCGTGTTATAAACTGTTTTATAGGTCTCAGAGCGAAGGGAAAGCTAATGATATTAGTATCTAAGCCGAATACTTTAGTTCAAATTCTTACTATCCCTGCTGCCGCGAATGCTGACTGAAGAAGGATAGCAAGTGATTTCATTGGGACTTAAAATAAATAAACATAACAGCCCGGAGTATGCCTCTACGGAGGTGACTCCAGGAATTTATAATCCTAAACGGCTTTAACCCCCCATACGGAAACCGCATATATTTTGGGTAAAGCATCCATTTATTCTTGAGGTCCGGTACAGCTACACGGCAAATCTTCTTGTCATGTCATTGTGGGATATTTCTATATATAAGGACTATATTTATACTCTAACGACCGAATGCCATCAGTTTCTGACTTATTCCAGGTAAACTGTATGGCCAGAGTGAGGACCGATAAAACAGAACGGTTGCATTTAGTGTATGCAATGTGAAACTTGATAACCTTTATAGCTACTGTAAGTGATGTCATTCAAATAGATCCTGCTTAAATATCTTCTGCAGAGCAAAAGAGCTTTGATAGGGCAGAATTGATATAGGCATTACTCTACAGCTGATAGCTTTGAAGTTGTAGTTATCATTGGGCCGACCTCAAGATAGAGAGCATTACAAGCTTGGCAATTCACCCGTCAAATTATATATTAGTACCAGCAAATCTCAGGATTACCGCAACAGGGTTGCTTGCTATATAGTAAGATTACAAGGTGAAAGGCCAGATTTAGTGCCAGCTTTGGTTAGAGGACTTACGGTCGATTCGGCTACTGATACACAAGCTTCAAAGAAATCATACATAAAGCCGAAGGCGAATATCTATTGAATTATTTTGACCAGTCAGGGCAGTGGATTCCCTCGAGATACACCACCGCCGCCTCCATTTTTGAGAAACCTTGCACAGCCGATCGCCCTGCCTATCACATGATCCAGACATATCCTCCACCCCCGAGATGTAATCTTAGAGTCAGAGGCGGTTCAAATGTGGCTTGGTTCCATTCACAATCTCCAGCAAGTTTGGCACCAAGGCCTAAAGAATCAACTTGCAGTCTGGCATAAGCCCAATCTCGCAAGACGCCGTACTAAATTGTCTCCACACAACTTCTGGTTGCTTTTGAAAACTTTATCGCGGTTCCGCTGCGTCTTAAGCGTTCACCATATTTGTATAGTACAAGTGGAATGGGCACGAACAGCAGTGAAAGAAACGCAAAAACACCACTTGCCCAGGCCGCACCAAGCCTTTGATACATCTGCACTGTAAATAGCGGAAAAGTCGCGCCAAAGGTATATCTCAAGGCACCGTTTGCTGCGATAACTGCACTCGGATTGTGAGCTAAAAGCTGGGACTAATGAAAGGGCGCTTACCAGACGAGAGGATGTCTGTAGGGTATATTTGCGATATATATAGTATGGCGGATAGCTATAAGAGGTAAGGAAGCCTTCTCCTGGGGTCAGTCTTCTGGCCAAGTACATACAAAAAGCGCAAAGGCGCCAGAGCCAACAAATATTCCTGCCGCTACAAGGATCGACCATCTAGCCTCGAGATGGGCTGCAACCGCGTACCTATCACGTACATCAATAGAATGGATTAATGGCTCAATTGGCATAGACTTACCAGATCTCCCCGAATAGCAAGAGAAATCCTCCTGCCGTCGAACCATATAGCGCCTTTTCCGGGCAGTCTGATATCCTCTCCAGCAAGACGCAAACAGCGATAGCAAACACATACCCCAGCACGAGACTAAGGTAGCTCAGGCTTGCCTCCTGGTTGTCAAAATGATATTGCGAAGATAGAAGATACTTGAGACTCATTAAGAAGCTGAAGACCACACCGTACCCAAAAGCTGTATGGATGCTCAGAAGGAGAGTGATTGGGTCAGAGTAAATCAGTCGAAACGGCAGTGAGATTGAACGGGTCACAAGAGCCCTTCGTGGTGACCAATCTCGATTTCTGAGCCCGGCCGTCCCAGTTTCCTGCATTGCAAGGATCAATAGCCAGACAGGAAGACCGACCATCAGAATCAGCCACTGCGTCCAACGCCAGTCTTGGTGGTATGCTTCCAGGGCATAAGACGCAGTAATGGGAGCTACACAAGGAGCAAGAAAGGAAGCAAGAAGAAAGAATAAGAGACCAGCCCCGCGCTTCTTGCCTACCGGCCAGAGGTCAGCCAGCGTTCCCCCACCAATGGCGATACCAACCGATCCAAGGCAGCCACTGAAGAACCGACAAGCTAAGAACGTCCCAAAGGTGTGGGCCGCTCCAGCTCCCGCAGCAAAGGCAAGCAGGCAGGTTGAGGCACCGATGTATACCCAGCGCCGGCCATAGATCTCTGACACTGGCGCGAGTAGTAGCGGCCCCACTGCCAGTCCCTCTGTGTAGACTGTCGTGCTCAGAACCGCTGTCATCTGACTTACGTCAAAATTTGCCATCAGCGAAGGTAGCGCAGGCCCGGACACCGAAGTCCCAAACGTTCTGGATTGAAGTCAGTTGGAACGGCTGATAACCGAGAGGCACCCACCTTACATGAGGAAAGCAAAAAAACACGGAATAGCCGTGTGTATGACTTTTTTTCGCGTGCACCAATTCGTTGCGCTATCAGACTGATTTACTGATGGTAAGCCAGCGCTCTCTGACAGGATCTGCTCGCTCGTCTTAGGCAACGCCATGATAGCAGGCCACAATGTATGTATCAATAGGATTGTATAAGTATTGCCATCGCTGTCGCCATTCATGGTGGTATTTCTTCTAGGCTCTTTGAGGGCCAGAGTACGCATAGGAAGCGACCTCTTTTCAAAGTCGTTAGTTGCTCAGAAGGGATCAATTCTCAATTAACGTTGAACCATTCAACTACGCTGGTGCTTGCAGCCGCATACATCCCAAATACTAGCTTGGCAAGTGTCTCTTACTGCGAGAGCCCTCTTCTGACAATGACAGCTTTCTGCTGCTGCTTTGATCGAGTGAAGTCATATTCAACGATCACAAAACCCACAAACGAGGGGCAATCGGACGTGCTACGTACCTAAGCAAAGAACCCTGGTAGGTCGTCGTCAAATTTATGTTTCAACCATGCTGCACTAATTAAGAGAAGGGCAAGTTCTCGACAATATCCATGGTTCAACCCTCTGTACACATACTGGTAGATTTTTATGATACATATTTGAGAAACAAAGAAGTACTGTAACGTCTCAAGTGACACTGCCCTGTAGCTAATTCATGCCTCATCCACTAACAGCATCTGGCTTGGGAACCTCCAGCAGATCGAGTAGTTGAGACAATTTCTCTTCGTCTACCCAGCAACTGATCAAGAATTGGGTTGCTGTACCCTTGTCAACATCAACATCTCTTTCGTCAAGAATATTAAGCGGGCCATATTCCCCCAGTTGTATAGAGTTCTTGACAAGATGAGCTGATGAAATTCTCAATTAGCCAACAAACGTACCGGATCCATAATTTTTCCATCATCAGACGGAGATTGGGAAGATAGGTCCTCGGTCTCTGAGGGGTAATAACTCGGATCGTGCGATATAGTATCTATATATATATCTGAAGTTGTAATAAAATCTCTATCCGACTCGCTTTCGGAGTAGGTAGATTCAGTTTCCCAGTCCGTCAAATCTAGATCAATTTCTTCATAATCTTCAACACTGGGTAGAGGAATGTCACAGTCCCATTTGTAGTCCTGGCTCATTTTGAAAGACTTGCTCAAGAACTCTTTTCACAGGCTCGAAATGTAACCTGATGGTATTTATATATTCCTGCTAAACTACTCAAAGCTGATAGAACCTCCTACTACGATTGTGCGGTCCATTCTTTTCTATTGTCGCGTTCGAATATCTCAAGCTGAACCCTAGACTCACTCGCTGTTCTTGAAGTAAGTTTATATTCTGCGCTCTGCACTCTTGCGTCCAGTTGAATAAATTTTCACCAGCGTGCCTGTTGGTTGACTAGCCGATTTGTCCGCTCTTGGACGAAATTTTCCTGATGCGGGCTGAAATATGAAGACTAGAACGATAGCCCATGGGTCGTAATTAATATTCATAGTGACTTGCTATTCAATGCTATTATGCTAATATTCCAAGTGCGCTGACCCAGATACCAGGTTGCTACCGTAGGCGACATGTATGTTTGCTCCTATAATGCGTCGTCAACGCCATGATACACTCTTACCGCTCATCCTTAACTGGAGTCAGCAACAGTACGCCGCATGCCTCGTACCTTAAGCAGATTCCAAATGATAACCTCTCAGATATCGGTACTCTTATGTCCAGCTCTCCAGGGAATAGGACAGCCGAAATGACTACCGGCAATCCAACTTTCTCGAGTGAGAATTCGGCTGCACTACCAACAGCGAGCATATCTCGCATCCAGACTTGGAAACAGACTGTACAAGGAGACAATGCAATTCAAACCGGCACTACATGGCGGTATATCCCCACACCAAGCGTGCTTACCAGCGTAAGCTCTGAGAATCAAAATGCTTCGACATCGGGAAACATCAACACAATATACTCTGCCTCTTCAAGCACGTTTTTTGGCCCTTATACAGAACCTGGTCTACCACTTTTGCGATCGTCCGGCCTTACCAGGTCTGGTTGTCTACAATCACAAACAGAATCGCCTGATAATTCGGGGAGTGTACCAGTTTCTGCAGTAAACATTATCACCTCTGCCCTATACAATAAGTTGTGGTTTGCTGTTGGTTCTACCGTTGGCCCCACATCTGGGAAAACGGTGTTGACAGGGACCAGGATGGGTCCTGGAAACTCATGGATAGGATCCAAAGTAGCTATGAATGGTGAGGGTACGTGGTCTAGTCCTACATCTAGTAACATTGGTACCGCATGGCCTAGTGGGTCCAGCAATCCGCCCGTTACCTCTCAGATTGATTTTACTGTGGGTCAATCCTCCAGCTCTTTCTCATCTAGTAACAAGCTCTGAGCACGAGCAGGCTGCTTCTTTACACACCACTCCATTACAAGCTCTACCATCTATTACTAAGATGTCTGTTTCCGTAACACAGACTGGTGCCCAGACTCAGGACACCAAGAGGAAAATCAACTTATACCCAAGTACAACCCTCATGCATGATAGTACGTACTTCTTTGTCACCCAATTGGTTAGAATTCAGAGCATGGACTGAGCTTAAACTAAAAGCCTTCAAGCTCCTTTCACCATTTTTTCCCACCCGCACAGATAACAACACAGCACACTGGACACATCACTTGACTTATAACGGAACACAAAGGGTACCAACTACCAACAACGACACCACTTTCCGGAGCATATTCAGAAGCTACACATCGTCAAATACACATGCACAGCTGACTCGCCCTAGCGCACCAGAAGAGGACCCTCTTGTTTCTACAGCAACAGCAGCAGATGGTTCTTCTAACTCTCACAGCGCAATCCCAGATAGCGTTTTTATATCGGTAGCTGTTATTTCTGCTGTCGCTTTTTTTGCTTTCCTAATGTTCTTTCTAGCACAGCGCCAGCGGAGAAAGAACTCTGAGAAGCACTCTCCGTTTACGCGAAGTGGATCTAGTCGTCACTATGACCCAAACTGTTCATACTTCTCTTTGGATTCAACCTTGGAGTCGTAACCAATCCCTCATCTCATTTTGAATTTGAAGATGTTGAAATAATCATCAGGTACGGGCTACTACAGTATCCTGAGTGCTTATACTTTTGGAAAGTTTTTGAAGTAGAAATGATGCAGTCGTTGAAATGACAATATCCCCCATCGACATACATGCAACTAGAAGTGATACGCTTTGAGGTTAGATATAGATGAGATAGCTATTACTGTGAAATATAAATAGTATTAGCCTGTCACATTAAGTACACCATCTTGCATAACCGGCGTCCGGTAGGAATTGACTTGATTCTGTCGACGTTTATTGACCGCTAGTATTCTGCTTCAACGCCGAACTTACTATTAGTCAGCGCCTGCTCGGTCATTACCTATATCTTTTCTATTTCCTATTCTAGTTAGTTAGCTTACCCCTATTTCGACTGTATCTAGTGCAGTATCGTAGCTAGATTGAATGAATCAGACCTTCATATATTTCGGGTGGTGTACCAAATATTACGGACGTGGCGAAGTTCGACAGATTCTATCTCCAGTACAGTAACACGCTAGTGCAAATGTGGCTAGCTAGAGTAATCTCACCCAATAGCCAAGCGAGTACGGGAGACATATACTAGACCGGAATCTGAAAAATGAAATAAAGAATAAATCACCCGGACACCAGTTCTGCAAAATAGTGTACATCTAATCTGCCCGATTGTATCATGGTGTGGTAGAGAAATTTGAAGCAAATAAGCACACAAGAAAATTAAGAGGTCAACATGTGTAAGTATGTTCAAAAAAAAAAAAAAAGGCTGCCAAAGTCGTTAGCCTTCGTAGTCCTAGGGCCGGCGCGGCTGCTATGGGCTGTGGAGGCCTCAACCCAATATATCTAGTGCCTAGTATTTTGTTGCGCCACTAATTTGCATCCTCATAGTATTACATATTACGGAAATTTCCGTCAAATCTATCAACTCGGATCATAGTAGACATTGGTTCAACGCAAGATATAACGAGATGGCTATTGCTAAACCCAACAAATTGCAATAAAACAGGCCTCAGAACTAAATTGTCCGGGGCTAAAGCAGGTCCTAACACTTCTAGGCGAACAGAAATAGGCGAAAGCAGGAATTATGTTTGTGTTTGAGCCATGTAAATTGTGGTTTCCCTCTCTAGGATTAACCTGCCAAGTTCCCTTCACAAAATAGCCGTACACGTTTACTAGATGCCTGTACCTAATAGATTTAGGACATGCCATCTTTCCTTGACTAGATTATTTAGGATCGAGATACCGACTGTAGTATCCACATGAGACAAGGTTTAATACCAAAGATTCCCTGTCACATTAGACTTGCCATTTTTTTTTCGGGTTTTCTGTACATCAGAACCTTCTTGCCTAGAACGTCTTCCGTACCATAAAGGAAAGGTAAACGCCGTGAATTATTTCCCAGTAGTAAGGAGACTAGAAAAACGCTAACAGTTCCAGTAGATATACAGTGGCGTGTCTCTACTACAATGGCTCGACAAACCTCTCGGCCCAGACCAAAGCGGTGGACTATAGGGGAAGATAAAGAATTACTGCACCTTAAAAGAGAGCAAGGCAATATGAGCAATGAAAGCTTCATAAAAAAACTCCGAAAGGTATGTTGAGACTGTCATCTATTCTTCAAGGGTCATCAACCCTGGTCTTACAGCCAAGGTAGAGATGCTTCTGTCCTTAATCTCATAACTAATAACAGATAATTTAGGAAAATATCTTCCCTACCCGAACCATAGGCGCGCTACGCAGCCGGATCAGATATCTTGACCAAGGGAGGCTTTCGAAACCTCGGCTTAACACGCATCGATTGAAGCACTCTAATGTGTTTGAACCAGAGGTCGTCGGGCAACGCGCGATCGACTCTCATGAAGTGAGCGAGGTTGGTGATGAAAAAGACTTCAAGGATGATAGCACAGTTGATGGCGGAGACATTGATTTTGATGGTCGAGTAAGACCTGTATGTAGCCAAACCGGCTCCTTCTTATCCAGTATCTGCTTGCTGACAGATCTATACCGTAGCTTCTGCCTCCACGATTCAGTAGTTGCTACTTGAAAGCGTCACACAGCCCTTCAGCCGAGGCTGGAACAGAGTCTGTTACTGCTACTACGCAGCTCGACGCTCAAATCTACAAGAAGCCTCCAAGGTCCAAAGAATGGTGTGAATTTCTGTGCAAGAAGCTGTTGCAGTCTAAGGATGAGTCTGCGAGGTATCAGAAACAACTCGTGTCTACCTGCATTAAAGTTGGTGCACTTGAGCAGCAACTTAGGGAATCATACAGGCAAAGAAGGCAGGATCTCACGACATACAGGAAAGAAATCATTTCTATCAGAGGAAATGCAAGACACAAATACACTACCTAATTCAGGGCTCGTGAGTGAGCAAGTTCCCCTTGCGAATCATGTTTTATGCCACTGAGGGGCCATTGGTGACCCACTTTGTCCAGTTCGAGAGGACAATCCAAACCCCTTCTTCTTCTCGAGTCTTAGTTTGCTCCAAAGCAATAGCAAATATAGTATACTTATCTTACTAATCTTTCGTGATTTGAGGTGCCAAAATTACGAGGCCAATGGCGAGGCCCTAAAACCAGCCACGATGCAGAACCTAGCAAAATCTTCTGAATTCGACGACCCAAAGTAGGCTGTAGAAGTGATAATGCAAATAAGCGCCAATTGGAGAAATGTTAGACATCAGAGGTGCCAATGCACATTCAGGGTCCATAGAACAATACTGAGCTTGAGAAAAACTAACTAAGAGGCGCTGCAGGTTGATACGCTGTTTTTTGGCTGGCGGAGCGTTCATCACGATAAAGGTCTATTGACTAACAAGTGACCACCAGTTTTCGCTACGCGTCAGGTCACACAAACGAGAAACAAGGTGTATAGCTAAACCGAGTGCTCCATAGAGAACTAGCCACCGGTCAATCCCAGCTAATTTGCAATCACGAAATCAGGTCTTCTCAGGCAAGATTCCACAGGCAGCCGCTAGGCAACAAGCGCACGACAAGCACAGATATCCTCCTGGGGGGACTCTTTCCTGGTTGCATGCGAGTCAAATACAAGTGCCACACTATAGATTCTCGTAACATTTGCTTATTTTCAATTACAAAAGGAAAGAAGAAGAAAACGTGCCATCTTTTTCCACACGACCAGTCCAGCTTTGCTACAATGACATGCTGTTAATAAGGAGGATGAAACATATACCCGATCGCGATTGGGGGCTCTAGGGTTCGCTTTCCGACTTCGCTTCATCTGAGGGGTCTTCATTCTCAAAATCAAGAGAAAGGACGTCGGCCATATTTGCGACGTGATGATTTGCGGGGTCAGCTATGACGATGATGAATAGGAGCTTTCAGTGCAGTCCGGTCTGTTTGTCCTGTCCGAAGTAGTAAGTCTACCACGTCTTTTTGGTCAAACCAGGAAGCATGCGACAAGGGCGTGCCACCATCATGATCCTTTGAGTTCACATCCACACGTCCGGTATTAAGCAAAACCTCCACCACCGCTTTGTGGCCATGGATCGCCGCATAAGAAAGTGGCGTATAACCATAACTATCTTTTGTGTCCGCGTCTGCTTTACTGTTGAGCAAAATTTCCAATACTCGCACATGTCCCCTTGATGCAGCAAGAGATAAGGGCGTTCGACCGAGAGAATCCTG